>NW_026863526.1:0-17498 GCF_026571515.1 Ruditapes philippinarum
GTTT
Source organism: Ruditapes philippinarum (assembly GCF_026571515.1). NCBI lineage: Eukaryota > Metazoa > Mollusca > Bivalvia > Venerida > Veneridae > Ruditapes > Ruditapes philippinarum. The sequence continues at coordinate 5 of NW_026863526.1, forward strand.
TATGTTGTTATTCTATTTTCTTCATGTTTTTTTAAATTTTGTTGTAGATCTAGTTTTGTAAATAAGCATGCACACAAATGTGGTCTGTGTGTTGGGGCAGAAGCCTCCAATAAGCAAGTGTGCTAGTACTAGACTATTACTTACCTTCTGGTGTCAGCTAAACTAGATGTGTTCCAACTAATGCAAACATTTTAAGCTAAGCATGTGCCCATATTTTGTTTGTTTACTATATGTATTCAAAATGAAAGTAGAAATAGTTGAGATGAAGCATCATGTCTCTGTCAAACCACACTAGACTGCAGATGTTTGTTGCGTTAATACAGTCTCTGTTTGAAGTGCATAAATTTATGACATTGACTGAACTATTATAACTTTTAAGAGCTAAATACTATTTAAAAACAGCCATGTATGGATTCCAAAAAGGGAATTCTGTGAAAAAAAAAATTGTTCCAACTCCCATACTATGGAAGTTGGAACATATTTTTTCCCCAGAATTCCCTTTTTGTCATCAAACAATGATTTCACAGTTATTCATGATTAAACTTAAATCTACCACTAATTTTTGATTTATGTGTCCCACTAATATTTGCTGCTAGCATATTTACCAGTAAAGCAAATGATATTTAGAAATTAGATAGTTAAGCCTGTTATGTATACACTTTAACGCATATAGTGTAGCTGTGTAATAAAGACTGCAATGATTCTGCATTTTGGAGTTAGAATTTTGATTATTGGTTTGCTATGCAATTGATTTGAATTTGATTATTTAGGCTGAAAATACATTATTTTTCTCATAGGAAAACGTTTCCATACAATGAAAATTACTTTTAAAAATTTAATGTCATAAACAGACTATATAATACAGGCCAATATTTTGGGTAATTCACAGTCATCCATGTCTAACAACAATCAACAGTGCTATAGTCTGACATTACACACATTTTTACTAGAGAACTGAGAACATATATCAAATGAAAGTAATGCTTGGTTATCAATTATAAAAAAATAAAACAAATTATAACTTGCAGTTCGGCATGATTGGGAAAAGGAATAAGTGTTCCACTCCTTTAGAGGAAACAAACTAGTTGCTTTTGTTTTATTTCATTACTTTCAATGTTTAATTCTGTAGCCCACAGATGACATAGACAGTATGGATGCAAATGCTGACTCTGTCTCCGACAATGAAGAATATACCAGTGTGCGATCAAGCAAGGTAACAAGAATGACATAATAAATTTCAAGATTAAGGTGGAGGTGTTTTGTTTATTGAATACTGACAGATGCTAGGGGCATCCGTGGCCGAGTGGTTAAGGTCGTTGACTTCAAATCACTTTGTGGATGTGGGTTCAAATCCCTACAGGGACTTTGGATTCTTTCATGTGAGGAAGCTATCCAACTAGCTTACAGAACATTGGTGGTTCTACTAAGGTGCCCGTTCGTGCCTGAAATAATGCACAGAAGGGCACCTTAGGTCTTACTCCACAGGCATTAAAGCTGGAACATTGCCACATGACCTAAATTGTGTTGGTGTGACGTAAAACCCAATCAAACAAACAGACTGACATATCCTAGGCTCAAAATCAATACTGGTTACCATTGTTACTGAACTATGAGACATTTTTTCCCAATTCTAAAGATTAAGCACACAATCATTGTCTTATAAGCCAATCAAGAAAATCCAAGGAAAAATAACATGAGAGTTATGTAAAATCTAGATAAAAAGATTATACAATGTATTAACTTTATAAAGCTGTGTTTGCCAGAATCTTTTGGGTTATTAAAGGAACTTAACTGAGGTAAAAAACCTAAATATAAAATATGAACATATTATTATGCTGTTATTGTAAGAAGGTTTCTAACTGCAGCCTGCTTAGCAATGATTTCGTGCATTTGCCATTGGTTCTTCATGAAAACCCAACATTTTTTCAATGAGATAGTTTGGAATTATTTTCCGTTATAAAACTACAAAAAACTATTGATGGCAGATCTATATAAAGCTTTATATAACCTTTAGTAGGTGTAGCAATATGTAATCTGGCTTAGAATTTTATGTACATGTATATTATCATTCTTTCACTTTTTATTACCTTACTCTGTTATTATTATTTTTGTTAAGATTTATAATTATTATTATTACATCTATTTGCAGACAGGTTATTAGATTTAGTGACTTTGCTGTTATGCTGCTTTCATAGTATCGATAATCCATCATGTTTTACAAAACTTCGTTAGCCATAGATAACTTTTAATAGTTTATTATAAAAATTTTTATACTTTGCTTTATACTGTTGTTAAATAGCCTCAGTCTTATAATGTAAACTTCTTAAATTGTGCATATGTATACATTTTATTTTGTTATATTTTACTTTACAAAAAGTGAGGTAGTGCAGGCAATACATTGTACTTTTGGACTTTTTTTGCATATTTTGATCTCTTTTTTTGGTAACTTACATGGGTTGTAAGTGCCATTGATAATGTGTTAATTGCATTCTTTTGGTAACTTAAGAATATTATGCTCTTAAAAAACATTTTCAAATTTTCATGAAAAATAGCATGAATCTGGAGGCATGCTGCTTTAAGGGCTCACACCTTAATAGCAGCCTATCTATCTAAGTCCGCCATCTGTACAAAGTTCTTAATGTGTTTCTTTTTTTTTGCCATTTTGGGAATGGGCAAGGGTCAATTTTATTTGCGATTTTTCAGTCATTAAATAAGATAAATTGAGAAAATAACTAACAAACAAGCAAGATTTCAGTATATAATGTAAACAATTTAGTTTTTATATTGTGAATAAAGGGTCTTTCCAGCTCTATATGTACCTACAACACTGGAAAACAGCATACAACGTCGGCAAGCTTGTAAAAAGCTGTGACTTTCTGAACTCTTGTTTCCTAGGTTTTTTTCTTCATAAAATGCAATTCAGGTTACCTTGAAATTCAGTTGTCATCATGTATGTTTTCTAGGACAAGAAATCTGATGATTGGTCAACTGTAAATAAGAAGCTGAGAGAGCATGGACTACAGCCACTCAAGTTTCAACACCCAGCTGATATTCATCACACCTCAGGTAACCTCAGTGCTGTCAGATTAGGCCTGGACACTATTTATAATACCATGAAAAAAACAGTGAATTTATCCCATACCCTGCTACATATTTAGGTAGACTATTTCAAGCATATGGAGAGCTGTTATACTCTATATTTTTGCATGCTAGTTGGTATTTCCACAACTACTGAAGGGAATGAGTTGAAACTTCATACAATAATTGTCAATTATTTGAGAGCATAATAGCAGGTCACTGTCTATGGCCTATAACTGTAACATGGATTTTGACAGAATTATGACCCTGTTTGAGCTAAAAAAATCTACATTATCCAGGCTCATGTGCAGCCACTGAGAATAGTCAAGTTCACTGTCTTGTCAACAGCTGTTGCTATAATAGGCTATCCCTGCTTTCAGTTTAGAAGTGTTGCTTGTTGGCAATAGATTCTATTCATGTCACCAGTGCAGGCTAAGGTCTGCTGGCACAACCATACTGTCTGATCATGGTCTGAACTGTTGGCTATTCAGTCTGTATGGCTTTTGAAAATTTTCCCAAAAAAAGAGGAATGGCGTTTTCCAAGGCCCATAACTCTGACATAGATTTGACAGAATTTTGACTTTTTTTACTTAACAAATTCTGCATTTTCAAGGATCTTGTTTTACTTTTAAGCACTAAGAATAGTCATGACGGCTGTGCTACTGACAGCTCTTGTTTGAAATACAAATGAATATCTTTAAAACTTCTAAAAGCTTACTCAATGAATGGCTAAACATGACTCCTTTCTTTTTAGGTTCAATGACTTGCTTGGATAGCAATAATAACAAGATGGCAAGAGAGAACTTCCTGTCACTGATGTCAGACTGTGATCACAGACAAACACTTGTACAGGACCTCATTACTAAAAATAATCAACTGAAGTAAGTTGAATAGAAATCATTTTGCATGTATCTTTTTGGTTTCTCTAACTTATCGATAAAAAGTTCAACATATAAATATCTAGCAAGAACTCTTTTTTTGTTGAAACATGATTTTTTAAAAAAAAAACTGAAATGTACTACCTCATCTTAAAGTGACATTTTGCTCTCATTTTTTTCACTGTCAAATCTTAGATAAATTAGTTGTATATTTCAAAAGATTGACTATTTTAATTTATTTAAAGATGATTGAACACTGATTGATTATCACAAATGTTAAGAGTAAAATATGAAATCTGACTGATATATAAAAGACTGCCCTGCTCTTTTTATAAATTGAATATTACCAGTATTTTTCAAAGGTTACTCCTTTATTTATATGTATGTCATATGGGTTATTGATTACTCAGATGAAGTTCATGTGAGGTTTATTATAAAAACAAGTATGACAAAATGTCAAGTTTTTTTTTTTATTTTACCTGAACATTCATCATTTACTCTGGGACGGACATAATGTCACTTTAAATAGACAAATATTCGGTTATGTCTACAGTCAAATGAATTGTGCACTATTACTTTTATCATTGCAGAGAAGATTTGGACAGGCAAACAGAACTCACAGAAAAATACTTCAGTAAAATGAAGGATCTGAAAATCATGCTGGAAAGTTCAAGAGCAAGGGTCAAGGTCAGTGTCATTGTAATTTCATGACCTTTTGTAAAATGGAGTCCAGGACGCAATTAGATTTTTTTGCTATATTCACAAAAGTAAATGATTTATTCTTCTGTATTTAGCAAGGATCCGTCCAGATTTATTCAGATTACATGAAAATTTAGTAATGTTTTCTAAATAGAAAAATAAAGTGAGTGTTTTAAGCTAGCCTTGTAGCTTTCTTCATTGAATTAATTTTCATTGTGAATTTGCATGACATTGTAATTTATTGTCTGGTACATTTAATAGTTTAAATATTTGCAGGAATTAGAGTCTGACGACCCTGGAAGGTCACAGACAGATGATATCTGGGACAGTACTGAGCGTGTAAAAAACACAAGGTCAGCTGTCGTGGCCAAGAATAAGGATCTTGAATATAAATGCAAGCAACAAGAGAGAGAACTGGAAAGATTAAAAGAAAAAATGCATAACATGTCTCAACAGGTATTATATGTGGTACCATATTTGTTTGAAAATAGTGCAAAAAAATATACTTCGTGATATTTTTCTGATGTTTGTTCTGTACAGCTAACGCAAATATGCAAAGCAGCATACACACTCTACTTCTAATGGCTTGTAAATTAGACAGTTGTCTAGTGGTAAAGGTGTGGGCATCTGTTGCAGAGTGGTTAAGGGGGTACCTGAAGTCTTTCTCATCAGTAAAGCTGAAAAATTTCCAGATGACCTTTTTTTATGTCATAATAATGTGGATGGGAAGTTAAACCCAACAAAAGAAGAAAAAAATGGATTTGACCTTTACTAGGGTTATGACCAAACTTTTTAATAAAACTTCGGTAAAACTTAGTTCTGGAAGGGAGTAAAAACAATTTGCATTACAACCAAACATTGATTAATATGTTTAATCATTGTATGAGGAGACTTTACTCTAAAATTAATTTTGTATAGCATTAAATGTTGAAATATTTTACATTAAAAGATTAATAGAATTTACGTGTTTTTTTCTATGTAGGATGAAAGACGCAATAAGAGAGTAGCAGAAGTATTTCAGGAATTTCGACGTAGAACGGCTCGCGCTCATCATACTATGGATGACAAACTTTTGGATGTGATTGATACGTATGAGCGACAGTTACAAAATTTGCAGAGAGATTTAGAAATGTACAGGTACTCCTTTTACATGGTGCTTTTTAATAGGCAATACATGCCTTGAACTTGATGAATTACCATAACTTTTATTAAACGAATCTACATCTACATCAGTTTAAATCTTTCAATCACTAGGTAACTAATGTATATACATTTAGGACAAATTAAAATATCATGGTTTGGAGTGGCTTTACCGAGATTAGTGTTATAACGGAGAGCGATATATCCAGGCTACAGTTTATGTGAAAAGTGTCGATTATAATATATAGAGGATATTGAATGAGTGTAAGTTCAATACTGAATTTATTGCATGAGTTGAATAAAATTGTATTATGCGAGCCTCGGCCGAGCATAATATTATTTTATTCAACAAGTGCAATAAATTCAGTAATGAACTTACACAAACTTAATATTCTATTTATCACATACCCAAAATAAAGACAGTTTAAAGTGAAATAAGAGTCATTTTTCATTGACGCTCCTATAGTATAATGCTAACATTTAGCGCGTCTTTACACTATGTTTGTATAACGCTAATGACGTCACGTCAAAATATATGCACGGCCGTGCAATACCATTTTTACGGAGTCGCAAAATCGGCACGGGTGTGTGATAAATTACTATAATTACAGATCTGGTGGAGATATGGAAAGATCTGAAGGTTCTGGAGATGAGGGTTCATCATTCTATTCTGTATCCAAGGAACAAGACACCACTGGCAACTTTAAAAAACTAGTCCGGGTAAGCTGACTGATTCATGATGATAAAATTTGGTCAACTTATTTACCACTGTTAATTCTTCATTGACTGATAATTTATGAAAGGAAATGCTTTAAATTGTGTAAAATTGATTGTTTTAAAAAAAATTCTTTACTGCTCACCCCACACCCCAGTTGAATCCTGCCAGACTTAGGATTCTTTAGGATTCTTTTATGTGATTCTTTCATATCCAACTAGCTTAGGGAATGTTGGTGGTTCTATTCAGGTGTCCGCTCGTGCCTAAAATAATGTACAGAGGAGCACCTAAGGTCTTCCTCCTCCAGTAAAGGTAAAAAGTCAGCACATGATTAGTTACAATAAACCCAACTTAAACAATAAAAAAATCTTTGAATGTAATGCTGTCTATTGTAAGAGGGATTTATATATGAATATATTAATTAAGAAGTCCTCAAACTTATTAAATCCCTGGCCCTGCAGGCTCAGACTTTAAATGAGTCCTATCGCTTCAGCAGATATTAATGCGTGAAAAAGTTAATCCTCTATTGTCAACTACCATGTTTCATGTTTTGATATGTTTACAGGCCTATGAGAAGCAAATAAAGGAATTAAATAAACAAGTGAAAAAACTGGAAGAGGAGAAAGAGCTCATTAAACTTGATGTTGGTGCTAGGTAACTTTGTCTTTTGTATTCTAAGATGATGTATCCTTATTTTTCACTTTATGTATATAGAATATATAAAATCTACACTTTTATGTGGGGGAAAAATTGAAAAAGTTGAGATTAAAAATGCTGTAATCAATAATCTGATATCATATCTCAAAGGTGGCTTGCAGGCAGATACTTTGTACTTTGAGTAGGTGGAGTGTACCTGTCTTGAATGCAGCAAATGGGTTAAGGAAAACAAATTGGCTTGAAAACAGTAGATAGATAAAGCTGAAAAATACAAAATAAACACAAATTTTGATCAAGCACTGTGTTGTGTTTATAAAATATGTATTTTTTTCTTCAATATTGAATACTGTTTTGTAAACCTAGTCTTATGAGAGGTCACAAAAGTTATAAAAATTCAAATCTTTTTTTAAAAGAGTTTAGGTTAAATATTGCTGATTTGATGTAAATTGATACCTAGACTTATAGGCAATCTGTCATATAAGAAAGTAGATACAGTATAAACAGGCTTTATAATTATAAACGGTTCAAATTTAGAATGTTATTTCAAAAAAGAGCATCTTTGAAATATATGTTTATATTGTATTTTTAGACCTGAGGTTAAAGATTACAGAGTTGCACAGTTACGGATGAAGAAGTTAGAGAAATTACTTGCATTACACAACATCAGGTAATTCAACACAGTTTTCCAATTTCAATGTAGGATAGGGGCCTGACAGGGGCGAAAATCTGTATTGCCAAGGTTGCCCCACAGTCTGAACGGACATGTAAAATTTCTTAGAATTTACTTTATAAATATGATAGAGACAAGTAAAGAAATTATTCGGAAATCAGATTTTGCCGGCCCTGGCTTATGAAGTGAAATCTTCAACATTAAGAATTGAGAAGGGTGGGTTTATGAAATGGCTAATCATTTATATGTAAAAGAACATGCATTCTTCACATGCTCTAAATCCTTTGACTCATATACAGCTAGAACTTAAAGCTAGCAATAGAGGATGGTATGGCTAGCCACTGTCTATTATGTGTTGGGACTGACCCTCAAAATAGCAGCCAGGGAAGGTCATGATTATTATGTGAAGAGCCTCTATATAATATAATAAATGTACCTACAATGATATAAAATTTAATCTTTTTCTGCTTTTTATAGCATACCTGGTGAGAAGTTAAAAACAGACCCCTACAGATTGAAAAGGAAGTTCAGCACCAGGCTAGAAGATCTTGATTACCTCCCTTTAGATCTATGTCATCAATATCTCAAGGTATAGTTGTCGCCATTTAGCATACAGCTAACCTAATGTATCAATACTATTGAGAACTAATCTTTTTCATCAAAAGTTGCATTTTAAACAAATCTAGAAATGGTGTAATCTTCAGAAATTTCAAATACTTCCTTTTTGTGTCGCCTTGAAAAAGGCGACATATAGGGGTTACTTTTGTGGGCGTTGTCGTCGTCGTTGTCGGCGTCCCCTAAAGCTTGTCCGGAGCATAAGTCAGTCGTTATAAGTCGGATTGACTTCAAACTTGGTATGCATGCTTCTTATAATGACCCGAAGTGCAGTGCACAAGAACTGGTACTCTGTACTTCTTATTTTTTGAGTTATTTTCCTTTGTTTATTTTCATACTTTATTTTTGTCCAGGCCATTTCTCCTTAAGTATAAAATCTATGGACTTGAAACTTCATAGGATGATAGATCTCATTAAGAAGAAGTGCAGTGCACAAGAACTGGTACTCTGCATTTCTTATTTTTTGAGTTATTGCCCTTTGTTAATTTTCATACTTTATTTTTGTCCAGGCCTTTTCTCCTAAAGTATAAAAGCTTTAGACTTGAAACTTAATAGGATGATAGATCTCATTAAGAAAAAGTGCAGTGCACAAGAACTGGTACTCTGCATTTCTTATTTTTTGAGTTATTGCCCTTTGTTAATTTTCATACTTTATTTTTGTCCAGGCCTTTTCTCCTAAAGTATAAAAGCTTTAGACTTGAAACGTTATAGGATGATAGATCTCATTAAGAAGAAGTGCAGTGCACAAGAACTGGTACTCTGCATTTCTTATTTTTTGAGTTATTGCCCTTTTTTAATTTTCATACTTTATTTTTGTCCAGGCCTTTTCTCCTAAAGTATAAAAGCTTTAGACTTGAAACTTAATAGGATGATAGATCTCATTAAGAAGAAGTGCAGTGCACAAGAACTGGTACTCTGCATTTCTTATTTTTTGAGTTATTGCCCTTTGTTAATTTTCATACTTTATTTTTGTCCAGGCCTTTTCTCCTAAAGTATAAAAGCTTTAGACTTGAAACGTTATAGGATGATAGATCTCATTAAGAAGAAGTGCAGTGCACAAAAACTGCTGATCTGCATTTCTTATTTTTTGAGTTATTGCTCTTTGTTAATTTTCATACTTTATTTTTGTCCAGGCCATTTCTCATAAATTATAAAAGCTTTAGACTTTAAATTTAATAGGATGATAGATCTTATTGATAAGAAGTGCAGTGCACAGAAACTGCTGATCTGCATTTCTTATTTTTTGAGTTATTGACCTTTGTTGATTTTCAAATTTCATTTTTGTCTTTGCCATTTCTCTTAAACTATATTGTTCACAAGGCGACACATCGGACTCGCGGAGTTCTAGTTTTCATAGATGTTGGTTGGAAAAATGTGAGGAAAGGTGATCATGTATTCATTTGAGAAATCTACTAATTAACTGAAAAAATGTATGTGGGTTCTGCTGTGATTGATCCCTATCCTTTAATTATTAATACATGGAGAGGGGCACCTTGGTTGACAATGACCAGTAAAAATATCAGTTTCAAGTTTGTTCTCCTTATAGATATCCTGACAAAACTACTCATAACATTACCTTTTCAAAACTATGTACCAAAAATGTGTTGCCTGTAACAATATTAAATAGAATAATAAATAATTTTAATAAGAGATTTTAAATAATTGATGGGTTAATATAATGTATAAGAATTTCTTTTGTTTTGCAGGACATCGGTACTGAGTTAAAGGTGAAAGATTTAGAGACAGTTATCCCTAGAATACAAAGGGTGACAAAAGAATTGGAAGAAGTTCATAAATATGAACAAGTGAGCAAAATATATATAGGCTATTTTTATGCTCCCCGAAAAATTTCGGAGGAGCATATAGTCGCCGCCTTGTCCGTCCGTCCGCTCTTCTTGGGACATAACTTTGAAACAACAAGAGGTATCAACATGAAACTTTGTAGGTAGATAGATCTCATTGAGAAGGTGTGCAGTAAAATTTTGCAATTTTCAACTTGTGTCACATGTAACTCAAAAAGTATTTGACCTAGAGTCATGAAACTTTACAGGAATGTTGATCAGCATGTGTAGTTGTGCACCTGGGTATTTTCGTCTGGATTTATTTAGTATTTTTAGAGTTATTGCCCTTGACTTTGACCTTGATTTTGCAATTTTCAACTTGTGTCGCATGTAAGTTTAAAGTCAAAAACGAGAATGGTGACCCCAATTTTTTTTTTACTTAAAATGTTTCTGTTATCATATTCTAACATCATTCCAAGTTTAAAGAAATTCTATTGAATAGTTTTAATATTGCCTATATGTCTATATGAAAACTCCCGAAAACGCCTTTAAACTTGTAAATAAAGCTTATTTTAAACAAAAGTATGTATCTTTCAGTTCTGTCGCACAGTACAGGAGGTTGTGAATAGCTTGGCAGATAACAAGCGTAAAGAGAAACTAGGTGGCGCTAAACGCAGTCACCTGTCCGCGGATACCCTCAACCATCTTGTTACTGTCATAGAAAACTGGAAAGAAGATGAAGAAGGCCTGCAGGTAAGTAAATGATAAAGCATTGGGTGACAAAGCTTCAGTACTATTTTTAGCTCCTCTTTTCGTAGGAAAAAAAGCGGAGCTATTGTCATGAGCCTCCTGTCAACTTTGGCTTTAATCTTTTCATTAAGGTCCATTATCTTAGAAACTTTAAAAGCTGTTCAGTTCAAACTTGGCGTACATTTTAATTGTCATTAAAGGATGCCATTTTAAAAGGCAGATAATTTAAAAGTTATTTTTGGCAGTTATACCTCTTCTCTATATTGATATTATTATATATCCAGCTCTGAGAAAAGTCGAACATACTGTCTGCAGACTGGTTTTGTTTTTTATGTCTCAAAGTTTATTGAGATGTCATTGCCTTAAAACCATCAAAGGATTTTGTTGGGGTTTTATTCCACAACATAGTATGTTTTGTGTACTGGCAAATTTCCATTAACATGGAGGTAAAACAATGACCTCTATAATGTGTGGGTGTGACTTAAAAACTAAGCAAAAAAAACATTTAAAAAAAGGAAAATATCAAACAAGATTAATATTATTTAATATAGAGGTTATTAACCAGTCAAAAGTCTTTACAACAAATTTATAAAACTGCAAAAAAATCTTGACTTATATAAAAATAAGTTAAAAAATATCCACCAGTCTCATATGCTGTCTTTATATGTCAACAATTGAAGTAAATTAGAAAAATGTGATGAGAAATTTGAGTATGTTATTATATCAATTTTTGCTATCAGGAGCTACAGATGTCAATAAACAGGCTAGGAGATAGATGCGCCCCCTGGTTGAAGATACGTCTAGTAGGGGAGCCAACTATGTCACAGATTACCTCAGCAGTTGATAAAATTGTGTATGATGATGGCGTAGAGGAACAGGTTTTTAATTCTTTAATCTCTATATAGTCAAACCTGTGTCAAAGACCACCCTGTAATTAAAGACTTCTCAAATAAAACTTCATTGATAAAAGTATTATAGAGTAAACTCTGAATAAAGACCTCTGATTCTACCCATGAAGCCAGTGCAAACTAAAGTCAGCATGTAAATCTAGGCCCTCTGGTCATAGTCTGAAGTGTAGTTCAGTCAGCATATATTTTGAAACTCTTAAAACTAATGACAAAGTACAAAGTACATCTTGGTACTATAATTTCATGGTAGTTGGCACCAGAAAATTGATTATTTTTAGCTCACCTGTCACAAAGTGACAGGGTGAGCTTTTGTGATCGCTTTTCGTCCGGCGTCCGTCCGTCGTCCGTCCGTCGTCCGTCCGTAAACTTTTGCTTTAAATGACATCTCCTCATAAACCACTGAGCCAATTTCATCCAAACTTCACAGGAATGTTCCTTTGGTGGTCACCTTTAAAAATTGTTCAAAGAATTTAATTCCATGCAGAACTCTGGTTGCCATGGCAACCAAAAGAAAAAACTTTAAATATCTTCTTTTAAAAAACCATAAGAGCTAGAGCTTAGATATTTGGCATGAAACATCTTCTAGTGAGTGTCTACCAAGTTTGTTCAAATAAAAGCCCTGGGGTCAAAATTGGCCCCGCCCCTGGGGATCATTGATTTTCCCTATATGCATATAGTAAAAACTTAAAAAATCTTCTTTTAAAGAACCGTAAGAGCTAGAGCTTAGATATTTGGCATGAAACATCTTCTAGTGAATGTCTACCAAGTTTGTTCAAATAAAAGCCCTGGGGTCAAAATTGGCCCGACCCAGGGGGTCATTGATTTTCCCTATATGCATATAGTAAAAACTTAAAAAATCTTCTTTTAAAGAACCCAAAGAGCTAGAGCTAAGATATTAAGCATGAAACATCTTCTAGTGAGTGTCTACCAAGTTTGTTCAAATTAAAGCCCTGGGGTCAAAATTGTCCCCACCCCGGGGGTCATTGATTTTCCCTATATGCATAAAGTAAAAACTTAAAAAATCTTCTTTTAAAGAACCATAAGAGCTAGAGCTTAGATATTTGGCATGAAACATCTTCTAGTGAATGTCTACCAAGTTTGTTCAAATAAAAGCCCTGGGGTCAAAATTGACCCCGCCCCAGGGGGTCATAGATTTTCCCTATATGCATATAGTAAAAACTTTAAAAATCTTCTTTTAAAGAACCCAAAGAGCTAGAGCTAAGATATTTAGCATGAAACATCTTCTAATCAGTGTCTACCAAGTTTGTTCAAATTAAAAGGTCTGGGGTCAAAATTGGTCCCGCCCCAGGGGGTCATTGATTTTCCCTATATGCATATAGTAAAAACTTAAAAAATCTTCTTTTAAAGAACCATAAGAGCTAGAGCTTAGATATTTGGCATGAAACATCTTCTAGTGAATGTCTACCAAGTTTGTTCAAATAAAAGCCCCGGGGTCAAAATTGACCCTGCCCCAGAGGGTCATAGATTTTCCCTATATGCATATGGTAAAAACTTAAAAAATCTTCTTTTAAAGAACCCAAAGAGCTAGAGCTAAGATATTTAGCATGAAACATCTTCTAATCAGTGTCTACCAAGTTTGTTCAAATTAAAAGGTCTGGGGTCAAAATTGGCCCCGCCCCAGGGGGTCATTGATTTTCCCTATATGCATATAGTAAAAACTTAAAAAATCTTCTTTTAAAGAACTCAAAGAGCTAGAGCTAAGATATTTAGCATGAAACATGTTCTAATGGGTGTCTACCAAGTATGTTCAAATAAAAGCCCTGGGGTCAAAACTGGCCCCGCCGGGGGGGTGGGGTCATTGATTTTCCTTATATGTGTATAGCAAAAACTTAAAAATCTTCTTTGGAAAAACCCAAATAGCTAGAGTTTAGATATTATGCATGAAACTTCTTTAAGTAAATATCTACAAGTTTGTTAAAACAAATGCCCGGGGGTCAAAACTGGCCCTGCCCCAGGGGTGACATTGTTTTTAACTATATGTGTATATTAAAAACTTTAAAAATCTTCTTATGGGTGTCTACCAAGTCTGTTCAAATAAACAAATAAAAGCCCTTGGGTAAAAATTGGCCCGGGGGTGGGGGGCCTATATACAGGTGAGCGACCTCAGGGCCATCATGGCCCTCTTGTTATCATTAGTATCTTTTAGTTAAAAAAAAAGATCTGAACTTCTATCTCTCTTTTCTTTCTACCACTAAGCATCTGAATCTTTATGATAAAAAACTCTCTTTTTTCAGGCTGGTCAGGAGCATCCCAATAGGTCAGTGTTAGAGAACATTGTCTCGCATTTCCAGACGTTATTTGATGTACCTAACATATCTGGAGTGTTCCCAAGAATGAACCAGATCTTCACAAAGCTGGGAGAGGTGCATAATGTCCTCAATACACTCAAAAATCTTCTTGGGCTAGGTAAATGTTTTAAATTTTCATTACCAGCACTTTCTCTTAATATATTTATGTTTTAATTTTTATGTCCTCCAATCTATCAATATGGTTAATTTTGATTCATCTGTCTGTCTGTTTTTTGTCAGTGCTCACAGTTTGTCACAAAACTTTTTTATTCTTGGCCATAACATGAAAGTCTGTCCATCCTCCAATGTTTACTCAGTGACCTATATCCAACAGAACCATTTTGAAGTTTTGAGGGTCAAGGGTCAGGGTTACCATGCCACTCCCTATCTATTAGATGGTCTTGTTTCGACAGAAAATCCTTCTATAAGCTGGAATTACTAGATTACATTAATTTCAAAATTGGAATTTTTTATATGAGTCCTGGGTTTTGCTCAAAGCTTGTGCTATGCTCGGTATTTCCCAGGTGTCTCTTTGGCATTTTTAAGTAACTGAGTATTTGCTTGAAAGTTGCTCCCATTTATTTCGCAATAATGCATTGGCTCCTGTCTATTCGCTTGGAAAAGTCTACCATATGTATTTTATTACCGCATTTACGCATTTGGCACCCTCGCATATTCTATTATGCAGTCTTGGCACGCATATGCCAGAAGTTATCGCATTTAAGCATCTTGGCACCCTTGCATAGGGCAATTACGCAATCTTGGCACGCATATGCCGGAAGCAGGCACATCTGTCCTTAAATGCTCAGTAACTTTCGCATGGAACTTGCGCATTTAACTGGTTTATTCGGTTGCTGGAATTTTCTTTGTTATGCTAGGGACATTTAGTTGTCATATCCCAAGAAGGATTACATTCATTCAAATGTAGCACATGTTTCTTTTATTCTGTGAATAAAACATTTCAATATATAATCAAGTCATACCACAAGTTTGTACATTCTGATTAGAATATATATTATTACTATATTATTATATTTTATGTATTGTTATCCCTTTACATGCCAATAAAATAATATATTACTTGTATATCAAAGCTGGACACACAATATGTGGGGTGGTTGTTTAGACAAAAAATTATATCTTGACTAACATTTGTATATACTATTAGTTATACAAGTTTCTTATTGGATATACATGAGAATATAGCCTGAATGAGGTAAATATGACCAGAGGCACTATCTGAGGGTTATATTTATGTCAGCCAGGCTATATTCCCCCTCATGATGATAATCAGGTGATAATGGAAACACACACAAATACTCATAGAGATTAAGATACTGTGGCAAGCTATAGTTCATCCTCTTTAGTGATTGGGGAACAAAACACGGGTATCTTTTAGAATCAATACAGTACAAACTTTTATGAAAAATCAGCGCTACCTCTTTTGCAGTTGTGCACCTGAGTACAGAGATTTCAATTGAAATCAATTGGTATAATTATATTATTTATTTGTTCACTTCTAGGTAAGGATGTGAAGTCCTCGGCTATTGTAGACAGTGTTGGACGTCTGGTCCAGCAACACAATACAACTACCGTACAACATCTAAAAAACCTACTTCAAACTGAAGACCTTGATGGGTAAGTTACTTTCTGAAATTGGAAACTCTGCCTTATACAAAATTACTGAAAATTCAATTGAACTACTTTGTTGCAAATTGATAACAAAGGGCAAACAGTAGTACTGGTTCTTGAATCTTGAACCATCCAGAGTTATCAGGACATGTGTTAGTTCTGTCTGAAACCTTATTCTGAATATTGTGAATAAAGTATTTTTTTCTGGAATTATATTCCATTAAATGAAGAAGACATTTATACAGCAGTACCAGTACAGGGTCAATTTTATGAAAATGAAATTTAAGGGTGTGTGTGTGTGCATGGGGGGAGGGGGGGTCATTCTGTCTTCAGATTATCAAGTGATGTGTATAACAGAAATGAAAAAGATGGCTCCCTGAAAAAACAGGTTATATAATGCCCACTGTTTTCAAAAATTTGCTCTTAAACAAGGTTCCTTAACATGGTTCCAATTTAATTGGCTTGCACTTTACTTTTTTACATATTAATTGAAAGAAAGACTATTAACATTTAAACCTAATTGTTATTAAGCTCAACTCAGCTTATTTTAACCACTCTTGAATCCACTTCATGGAACTAACCAGGTACTAGTATATGAGAAAACATGTTTGTGACCCAAGTTGGTCTTGAACCACAATCTTTTGGTTGAGAGGCAGACACCTTTTCAACTAGGTCACCACTTCCATAAGGTCATGGCTCTCATTTAATTCTTGTAGTCAAGTATAATGTAAGTTTACCATTCTGCCTAATTTTCAGCATTTTTTGATACCAGTTTTTAAGGAAGATTTTATTAAATATGAAAATTATGATTGATTTTGTATTGTAGATTATATCAATTGATGGACATATATATTTTATTATCTGTGTATTCTATCTTTTTACAGTGTTATAAGAAGGTTACAGGAGCATCAAGAATTTTTCCCAGCATTCTATGAAATTATGAATAAATTGATAGAAATTTTAGGTATGTTTCTTTTTATGTTTTCGTCGTCTTTTATAACTATTCTGTATATATTTGTGTCTGAGAATGTTCACTTAACTTTTACAAATTTGACATACAAAAAAAAAGAATTATAGATATTGGAAAGTGATAACTTGATAATCTATTAACAGAAAAAATTAATGCTCTTGGTTTAAACATAGTGAAAAATCCACAGTAATTATGACATTATAATTTTTTCTGAAGGTCGTTTGTGTTAATTTGATGAATAATTTTACAAAAATAATCTGCCAGTTACTTAAATCTAGTAGCTATATTTAATTTTTTGAATTACTCAAAACACCTCGAAAGCAACAGGGCCAATATTTTGATATCAATCGTCAATTAGTTGAAGGAACAGTGTGTAGAAATTGATGTACAATATTGTCTCAACACATAAATGTTTTGATAATTGTTGTCATTTATTTTCCAGACGTAAGACGAATGGACCAAGTTATCCCAGCAGTAAGAGCTCTCAAACTCCTTGCCAATTAAGGACAGTTACTCAGGACAAAGAGGAATCAGACTTATTATCTCCCTTTAGCTATTTATACAATTTTTGTCAAAGGGGAGTAACTTTGGATTTACTATTTATAACAGAATCTCCTCTAGCTAAAGAGAGTTGTCTCCCATACACTGCAGCAACTAATGGCATTTATATTGTGAAGAGAACACTTTTTTCT